>NC_041398.2:27124130-27169130 GCF_900747795.2 Erpetoichthys calabaricus
AGTTTTTAAATGCTTTAAATATTGTCTGTTTCATTCATTTTGCTTGGATATTTGGCAGAAGCGTGCACAAGTCCTCCAGGTTTGCTCCTGGTGCATCACAGTGCACATGCAACTGAGCTGGTAGCCATCACATGAGAATTCAAGCTCAGTGGAAATGGGACTACAGCCAGGAACAGGGCACACAATCAGTAGGTGCACTACACTTTTACTGCGTCATTCCTAGCTGTGCTCCTCTCACAGATCCATTTGTTTAGTGTGGCACACTGGGAAGTTTTGAGGCTGTCACTTGTTACTGTGACACAACTTCGGGACGAGTCACTAGCATCCAAAGGAAAACTGTGAGGAGAGATAAGAGTGACCATGAGACTCCTGACATATGACACAACACATCTGTCTAATAAGAAGGCTGAGAGCAAACACCACCTCTGTGAGTCCAAAGGGGTCCCATCCTCCCACTGCCAGCTTGTCCCAGTGTCATTTTTCTTCAGTCCAATCCAGTAGCCTCCTCCTTCTTCTCCTCCTATTGAGTTACTCTTGATGTGCTGTTTAACTCTGTCCTGCAGAAGAAAGAGTGACGTCTCATCATAATGGACTATACAGCTCATATGTTAAACCACCTGCACTCAGTGTGTTAGGCGAATAGAAGTGACTAGAGATACTGTGAGTGACACTGGAGTGACAGAGTGTGACACTGTTTCATAATACAGTTTTAGTAGTGACTTCTGTGCAATACATTGTAAATCTCAATTCCACCAAACCACATGATCTCATAAGTATCACATCTCGTGTCACTTTTTTACTGATTTAATCATAGACTGGTCAGCTGTTCAATATTTCAAAATAACATTCACAATGAAAAGATTTAAAAAAGAAGAAAAATGTTTGTGCAAAGCCAGCCATTGAAGATGAAACGTTAATCACTGATTCATCTGCTGACCACTCTGAAGGTGTTCACACACTACTGCTCAGGTCTGATGTTTTCGCTGTTGATTTATATTTGATGTGTTCCTACATTGATAACCAACACATTCTTCACTGGGTGATAGTGGAAGAAAAAGGCAGAATATGGCATTTAGGGTCAGAAGCAGGAGACATTTCTGAACGTTCATTTTTATATCTCATTTTATCATAACTACATCAGCCTTATTCCCACACACTAGCTCAATAATCAAACACCATGTCTGCCCTCACCAGCTCTTCTTTATCTTTAAATACAGCAAGGAGGGCCTGATGCTGTACACAGAAGTTCTTGCTGCTCTTCCAAGGGTTCTTCTTAGTAGAGAAAAAGTAAGAGTCGACTCCCAAAGGTGTGTAAAGGATGTCACTTAATGGATCTGCAAAGATAAATGGAGATGGTAGAGTCAGCTGCTCTGTGTAACACTCACTCCTGTCTACAGTCAGGGGGCTACAACTGAATCTCAGATTCACCACAAGTCTGTTAGGCCATTGATGTTTCAGCTTCTCCGTCGAAGAGAAGTATAAGGAAATCAGGATGGAGACTGACTAGGATAGCAAAATGGAAAAGAAACTGAACTGAGAGAGCAGTGAGATGGAAATCCTTATCTAGGCGGTGGTGTGTGTATCTGGATACGTACAATGAGCTCTGTGGTGTTACTGTAGAGATGCAGAATTTCAATCCATGGCTCAGGCCATTTGATTTGTTCTGCAAACTACTGGAAATAATCTACCAGTCCTTAGTAACCAGTGCAGTGTTCTAAGATGTGGTCTTCTGGGAAAGAAACCTGAGCTTAAAAGAATTACAATGCCTGAACAAACTTATCAGGAAAGCCTGCAACATCACAGGGCCAACCCCAAAAACACAAGAATCTGTTGTGGAAAAGAGGATGCTGGCAAAATTGGATGCCATCTTGAAAAATCCCATCCATCCTCCCCTCCAGGAGGTGCTCTCGTGAAGCACTTTTAGCCACAGGCTCATGACACCACAGTGTGTTAAGAAGTGCCTCTGGGGGTCTTTTCTGCCCACTACTATTAGAAAATGTAAGGCTTCCACCCGATGCACTTTGTATTTTGATGTATTTATTGATTGATTGATTGATTGATTGATTGATTGATTGATTGATTGGCTGTATTATTTATTATGTACATCTGTGAAATCAGGCAGATACAGATCAGGTGCTTCTGTTAATTTTCATATCAAACACTAGAATAACGAAAAAAAATGTGAAATAGGTAGTTTCTAGCGTGACTGGTTTGAGTATTTCTGTATTTGTTGATCTCCTGGGATTTTCATAAACAAAAGATCCCAGAGCTTTCTGAGAATGGTGCGAGAAACCAAAAATATACAATGAGTGGTGCTCATGTGGCTTAAAACATCTTTTTGATGGGAGAGGAAGAGGAAACTGGCCAAGCTGGTTCCAAAATAAATCTATGCTGACACAGATAACTACTCTGTACAACTGTGGTGAGCAGGAAAGCATCTCAGAATGCACAACACATTGAGCTTTGAAGTGGATGGGCTGCAACAGCAGAAGACCATGTCAGGTTCCACTATGTCAGCCAAAAACAAAAAGCTGTGTGCTCTTTATTTTGGACAAATTTTTCTTCCTTACCCTTGGATTAAACAGGGACCCACTGGTTCAACAACACTCCTTTATGGCTCAAGTTTGCTAATATCGCAATATATATATTTATTTTGAAAGTGTTATAGATATTTAGTTTTCCAATATTGGTGAAATTTCAGGAAACTGCTTAATACTTGATAATGTTACTTGAAAGCTTTTAAGACTTTGTTTGCACGTATGGACAAGTGCTCCATAGATATGATATTAAACCTCACGAACAGTCACAGTATTTGTTTCCTAACCAATAAAAAAATAAATAACTGTAAGAACACAGTTTGCCATGGCCAATTAACCTGTATCGTCATTGTCAAGCAATAACTGACCTAAAGGAATATGCCATGCTTATCATTTAAAAACATGTCTTGAATGTACAGCACTGAGAAGCAATGTGTACTGAAAGTTTAAATTAAATTGATTAAGTCTTGATGAGGTTCAAATATTATTTCTTTAAAAATCTTGCAGTTCAAGGCAGAGAAGATCACAAATAATAAAATAGACCAAAATAAGACAGAACATTCCAAAGTCCACTTAGTGTACTATAATTCAGGGCTGCAGAGACTCAGAGCCTATGCTGGCCAAAAACATTAGGAAATAGGCAGAATTACGGCACCTTTGGTGTTAGATATTTTAGCCCGAGTCTTATCTTCAGGTTTTGTAGCAGGCTTGTCACCTAAAATTAAAAATAACAAACCTTCAGTCAAGAAACTTCACAAGCTTCAGACACAGCAATGGAGAGTGTGGCCTGGAGCTGAAACGAATGTTACCAATAACTGAAAAATGACAGCATACAGGGAAGAAATTAAAAGTGAAATGTTTAATTATGTTTATCTTACAAAGTGCAGAAAAATAAAAGAATGATGTGCTCAGACACTTCAAAGCATCAGTGAGATTAGGCTTCAAGTATTATTATAGAAAGAATTGTTATCCGTGCTGTACAAAACTAAATACAGAGCTGATCACAAAACTGTCTGTGGAAAAGTATCTGAGCTAAAGGTCTTGTCCTGATTTGGCTTCAGGTACAATGATGAGCTAAAACAACTTATGAGGAGAAGCACAAAATGGATAAACTGGAGATCTTTTGGTATCCAAGTACACATAAAGATCTGCTCCTCACATATGCAGAGTTAAAGGAAGTCACTTGTTAGTTACAAGGCTCTTCTGAGGGTCTGTGGTAGAACAACAGCCTTCATCCTCTCTACCTTGGCATATCTCTAATGGTAAGACATTTCTCCTGTTCCAATGTATCGATTCCTACCAGTCTGTCTCACCTTGATTCTCATCTGGGGAGTTTACCTTCCCTTACTGACTTTTTTTCTTCTGCCTGTCATACTTTTATAATGTTGCTCTTATCATTATGCACCCTCTCAACTGCTGAAGGCCTGTAATGCATTAATAATGTTATATACAAATCCGATTATAAAAGAACATTCTTTCTACGTTCCTCTTGAAGGCAGATGCCCACGCTGACTACACAGAAGCAGAGTAAAGACAAGTCATGATAGTTCGGCACACAGTGTAGCCATTGTACTGTTGTTACTTAACTGAGCCCTTGAGGCCTTTTGACACTTTGTGCTGTCTTCAGAATTTCACCTTCCTATTTCTGCTAAAAAGTCGGTTGCTTGGCAGATCTTATTGTTTTATTGTTACATTGAATCCCAGTGGATTTAGTTTGGCTTTTTCAACACTGATCAACAGAAAAGGACGTTTTCATGACAAACTGAAAACAGATGTCTTTAAAGCAGTTTAAACAATTTAGAAATAAAAAACACAAAATAATTGATTGCATAAGTATCCTTTAATGACCTCTTGGGCACAGCCATCACCAGTGTGTCTGTCTGCAGAGTGAGTGTTGACTATGTTGAGAGGTTTACTTATCTCGACAGTGACATTCATGCCACTGGTGACTCTTCCTATGAAGTCAGTAGATTGATTGGGAAAGCATGGTGGGTCATGAGGTTGCTGAAAAGGGGTGTGTGGCGCTCCTGATATCTCTGCAGAAGGATGAAGGTCCAAGTCTTCACTGTCCTGGTTGTACTATTCAGAGAATCCTTGGGTATCGCTGGTTTGACTTTGTGTCGAATGAGTGGTTGCTCACTGAGTCCTGAATGAGCACATTACCTGCATTGTGAGGGTGCATCAGTTACAGCATTATGGCCATATGACACGATCTCCCCGAGGGTAATCTGCCTCACCTCATTGTTGAGGACCCAAGTGAAATGACCGAGCTGCAGGAGATAGATGGGGGGTGTGAATGGACCGCGTGTCTGTCTTGGGCGATGCCAACCAGGATCCTGAGCTGTTTCATCGTGAGGTAGGTGCACCACCTTCAAGTCAGTATTTAGCAGATGCACCTTTGGCAGCAATGACAGTCTTGACTCTCTGCTCGCAGTTCTTTCTTTCTCTTGGTCAGACTTGTTGTTTTTTCCCCAGTCCTCTTCCCTAAAATGCTCAAACTCTGTCAGGTGTCATGTTGATTGTGAGTGAACAGCCTTACTCCCACAAGTTGACCCATCCTCATACAGTCAGGTGATTTTAGACAGCAATCAACGGAAGCCCCAGACTGACGATCTTCATTGAACTGACGATAGGTTTTGTAAAACAGTTGGGTGCACCCATGATTTGTTAGGGGTGTCATATTAATGGGGGTGAATACTTATCCATCCATCCATTTTCCAACCTGCTGAATCCAAACACAGGGTCACGGGGGTCTGCTGGAGCCAATCCCAGCCAACGAATCAATCCCGGGCAGGGTGCCAACCCACCCACACACCAAGCACACACTAGGGCCTATTTAGAATCACCAATCCATCTAACCTGCATGTCTTTGGACTGTGGGAGGAAACCCACAAAGACACAGGGAGAACATGCAAACTCCACGCGGGGAGGACCCGGGAAGCGAACCCGGGTCTCCTAACTGCAAGGCAGCAGCACTACTACTGAAATTAATTTAGACCGCTCCACAGAGATCTGTTTTTACATTTTAACATTAAGGAGTCTTCTTCTGTTGATAAATGTCAAATAAAATCCAATGTATTCAATTTTCATTACCAATAAAATTTTTGGAAACTTCTAAGGGGAACTCTTTTTATAAGCTTTGTATATATGTAAAATGTTCACATGTCTCCTGATCATAAAATTTATATTTCAAATTTTTATAAGTTCATTGAGTTTACATTCTTCTTTCTTAATGAACTGATTCCTTTGAGTGCACTGTAAAAATGTTCATATTTTCTGTTTTTATTTTTCATTTTTTACATCAGTTTGCCCCATATGACACATTTATAAATTAATTATATAAAGAATAAGACAGCTGGATGTGGAAGAAACATGTTTCATAACAGATCTCTATGATGGACTGCCACCCTGTCCAGGTGTTGTTCCTGCCTTGAGCACAATGACTGCTGGGATAGACTCCAGCTGCCCTATGCCCTGCTCTGGTTAAGCGGGTTAGGAGCACGAATGACTGGATGAATGTTAACAGATGGATGGGTGGACATTTATACTTTAATTGAAACAAATTTTATGACTAAATACAGGAGATGGTAAATATGGATCTGTGAACAAGACTGACAGTTTGCCTCAGAAGTGGTTTTACAAATTGCCCTGTCATCCATTTTGTAGATTCACTTTACCCTTAATATTGTCATTCAGCTGTCTTTATTTGAACCCTTGCTAACTGCTTCATCTTGAAACTCATTGTAAAAACATTCCCCAAAGTAAAACTTCAACAAAAAGGTTGAATGAACAAATGCATAGACAAAGTAATAGCTCAGGCATATTTGGTGTCCTCTCAATCAGAAGACAACAACTGGCTAAAACATAAAAGATATGCTGGACTCAGAGAAGGATGCTGTGACTTGGACATTTGACTGAGAACCTCTGAAGCAGGATGTGTGGTGAGCAGATCAGATTTATCAGATTTATCATCACCCTTTAATGTTTGTATCAGTTCAGAAATCGTGACTAATTCTCCTGAAGAGTGACAATAACATGGAATGTGAGTGGTGCTTGCTGAGAAATATGAGACAGTTTAGGAAAAAGAAAATGAGTTAAAAAAAAAACAAAATAATTCTTGGAATTTTGGAAAGGAACTATGGGAAAGTTGTGAGGAAGACAGAGAGGCAGAAAGAGACCAAAGAATTTATTATCCTAAAGCACAAATTTTAAAGGCACAGAACACTGAGAGAATCAAAATTATACAAAGCAATCGGACATTTTATAAGTCCTGCAGTTAACTTCCTCTTATATCTGAACTGCAAAAATGTTACAAAGAAGACTGATGGACAAATAAGGCAGTATTCTGAGACAGTTGCAGAAAATACAATATCTTTTTTAAATTAGTTGATTTAAATGTTTTGTGATATTATTCCTGGACACTTATAGCTTTTCTCTGTTTAGAGAACCGTCCATTCCAGCCTGACTGTGACTTGACTTTATTTGACTAGTGAAGCCTCAGTGCACCAACGGCCTATCAAGCCCATTAACATGTCAACCATAATTTATGTCTTCTAATGTTTTGAAAATAGTCAGTGAATAAAATTATAGCATCACTTGCAGGAGAGGGTTTTATAAGATAGTATAATGTTTAAAAATGAAAGACATGATTGATCAACCATTTTCCCGTCTGAATACCACGATTTCTACACAGGTGATGCATTGCACTAATAAATGTGTGGGACACGTGTCCCATGAAGAACTGAACAAGTACTTGTTATTGATAACGTGAAAGCTGATGTCTGCTTTGTAGCTAACCAGTGTGGGGATTACCAACCTATGTGTGAGAGCAGCATCTGTGATTTCAGGTTTAGCTTCACATATTAAGAGTTGCTCTGGAAGGTGTGGAGTCAACTGTTGAATGTTTAAATTCATATTCAGAAAACTTAGGGTTGGTCAAGATAAGGTTTTAATTCTTTTAAAGTTTTATAGCTCCAAGCACAATAGAAAATTAAATCAGAGGTGAAATAAATGTAATGCAGTGCTGAAGAAGAAATTAAAAATGAAAATGTTATCTTAAAAACTATAGCATGTAAACTGAATAAAGTTTTTCTCAAAAACTCCAATGCATAAATTGTACTAGGAGTATTATTATAAGGGCCATTACCATATAAAAATATTGATGTGATGTACAAACTGCCTGTATAAGGGTGTTAAAATACCCATCTACGCTAAGGATTGTATCCTACTCTGGCCCCTGGTACATTGATAACCTAAGATAACATAATATGGTAAGAAACAGTCTGTAGACAAATTGAGGTCATCTGGAATGACAGCACAAAGACAGATCTGGTCTTCCCATACCTATTGTTAACGGAAAGCACTTGCCTGACTTTAAAATAAGTTAAAAGACAGTTCTGAATGTCTGGGAGCAAAACACAAAACCAGCAAGCCTTCTACCTTGTCAAAGCCTTTCTTCCTCCTTCAAAGGTAAAACATTCCTGTTGTTCTAATAAATGAAATCCCACAAACCGGTCTCATCTTGATTCAAATCCTGATAGTTTCTTTCTTTTTTTTACTTACTTTCTGCAAAGTTTTAATTATTTTTTTCTCTGTTTTCTACCTATTGCTATTGCTGTATTTTTCAATCAAAAAATTAATGATATTAGAAATAACATAGTATATCTCCCCAACACTGCGGATCCTCCTAAGCCCCAGTACTCTGTTATAAACAAATTAAAGTCTTTCACCAGGATAGATTTACCTGATTTACATAAAATTATTTTTCAACTCAAGCCCGTCACCAGCGTCCTTGACCCAATACCAACAAGTTTTTTCAAAGAAGTAACGGGCGTGCTAATTGATTATATTCTTGACATTGTAAACTGCGTCATTAGATACGGGGGTCTTCCCAGACTGTCTTAAGACTGCCGTAGTTAAACCCCTACTCAAGAAAAATAATCTTGACCCCTCTGCTTTTGAAAATTTTAGACCCATCTCTAGCCTGCCTTTCTTAAGTAAAATTCTAGAGAAGGCAGTCATGATACAGTTAAATGACCACCTCAATAAACATGCTATTCTTGATAAATTTCAGTCAGGTTTTAGAACAAATCACAGCACAGAAACTGCACTTGTTAAGAAACATAGCATAGAGTCAAACTGAGAAACGCTTTTTTAATGTCTTTTAAGCACAGGGGAAACAGTGAACATGTGAAACATCCGTAATGTAATAAGCCACCAAGAAAAGTAACATTGCAACAATGCTATCTACAACCCAATCGCTGTAAACAGAAGTGAAAACAAAATCGAGCCCGGTGCATTCTTTAACTGCCTTGTGGCGCAGTAGTAGTGCTGCTGCTTTGCAGTAAGGAGACTGTGGAAGATTGTGGGTTTGGTTCCTGGTTCCTCCCTGTGTGGATAGTGCTTTGAATACTGAGAACACCGCTATATCAATGTAACAAAGTATTATTATTCTTATGTGTCCAGCGCACTCTCTCTCGTGCATGTGTGTGTGTCGCTCGCTCTCTCTCGCTCGCTGCACGTGTTCCTGCAGGCATACGCCGCATAATTATTTATTGATGGCTGAACACTTCCGGAAAGCCACAGTTGTCTAAAAGGAGGGAAAAAAATGAACATTTGCAAAATCCGTAACGCTGCTTTCAGTAAGTACAATGCACACGCGTTTAATTTGTCGGCCACTTTTTGCCAACTGTCTTTTCTGGTTTGGGCTGCTTTTGCAGTGTTACCGCTTGTGCATATTAAATCTTGAAATCCTTTGAGTAACTAATTAACTAACTAACACCCACCCACCTACACAGCTTGTGTAGAAGGTCAGCTGCTGAGAGAGCGTCTCGACTGTTGCAGGGCCTGCATCGGTGAAGCAGGTGAGACGCTAATGAAACAGAGGCACAGGGCCCGACGCGATCGCTGTAAACAGAAGTCAAAACAAAATCGAGCCCGGTGCATTCTTTAACTGCCAGGTGGTGCTGTAGTAGTGCTGCTGCTTTGCGGTAAGGAGACTCTGGAAGATTGTGGGTTCGCTTCCCGGTTCTTCCCTGTGTGGATAGCGCTTTGAATACTGAGAACACCGCTATATCAATGTAACGAAGTATTATTATTCTTATGTGACCAGCGCTCTCTCTCTCTCGCGCGCGCCTGTATGTGTATGTGTGTCGCTCTCTCTCTCGCTCGCTCACTGCACGTGTTCCTTCAGGCAAACGCCACATAATTATTTATTGATGGCTGAACACTTCCGGAAAGACACAGTTGTCTAAAAGGAGGGAAAAAATGAACATTTGCAAAATCCGTAACGCTGCTTTCATTAAGTACAATGCACACGCGTTTAATTTGTCGGCCACTTTTTGCCAACTGTCTTTTCTGGTTTGGGCTGCTTTTGCAGTTTTACCGCTTGTGCATATTAAATCTTGAAATCCTTTGAGTAACTAATTAACTAACACCCACCCACCCACACACACACACAGCTTGTGTAGAAGGTCAGCTGAGAGAGCGTCTCGACTGTTGCAGGGCCTGCATCGGTGAAGCAGGTGAGACGCTAATGAAACAGAGGCACAGGGCTTATTGGTTTTTAAAGACTGCTTCCTTCATTGTGTTTTGAGAGGGAAACATACAATTGTCCATGACTGACAATTGGAGGACCGCCGTCGCACGCTCATTCAGCGATTCACATCCGTGACAAACATGCCTCTTCTTACATAGTCCTGTCGCGTCCACCCTCGTTCTCAAAGCATACACACCGCCTGGTCATGTGCCCGCTCGCAAGAGCAACTCACGGAGACCCGCCCACCAACTCTAAGACCATGGCGTGTAAAACACTTTGCGATGGTGGTGCATGCGTCATAACCGAAAAGAATAATGAAAAGTCAACGTTGCTCAGAGGTGCATGTGGAGTCTAGCAGAGACGAACGTGAATGACGCCCTGTGTTGTGAGGTGCTGCATCCGAGGTGGTGGGCGTGGCTCGGTGAGTTGTTGTCGTATCCAATGATGTCATGTTTTCTGATTTGCTGCGTCCAAGTTGGTGGGCGTGGCTCTGCAAGTTTTCGTCGTATCCAATGGTCTTAGAGTTGGTGGGCGTGGCTGTCTTGCGTGCTTTCCATGGGTGGCTACTTGTCGGCGGCTTAGTGAATTATATATATAGATAATGCATCAAGTTTTGCAATTATTTTGTCTTTCTCTGTGGGTTCTTTTCAGCTATTTAAGTTTAGACTATGACAAATATAATACACTTATTATAACTCTGACACTTTTAGCATTGTTTAAAAAAGACTTTTTTTACAATTAATAGAGAAACAAGATTCATAATTGAAGTGCCAAAATGTATTATCCCCTTCAGACAAAAAACAATACTTACAGTATTTCAAAGAATGTCAAATGATGGTTTGGAGGAATGTAGTAATGTATTGTGTATAGCATCATGTGATTTAACAAACAGAATTGTAATTAGTCAAGATGCTGTAACTAAAGTTTTTTAAAAAGTTACACACTAAGAAGGCCAGTGGGCCAGATGGTGTTTCAGCTTTCTTTCTTAAAACATTTTCTGATGAGTTGACCCCAGCCTGGATTTTTTTATTCCAGCTTTCTGTTGACACATACAGCATATTATTTCTACTGCAGTGACCTTCCTGAAAGGGTGGATAGGCTCTTGGTCTGAGCAGGGTGGACCCAGTTGTCATTGTCCATGTAGGAACAAATAACATACATAAGGGTAATCTGTCAGTTCTGTGATCCAAATTCAAAGAGTTAGGCGCCAGGCTGAGGAACAGATCTGACAAGGTGTCTTCCCTGAAGTTCAGGTAAGACTAAGGAGATTAGAAGACTTAATGTGTGACTCAAATCTTGGTGCAGGGTAGAAGGGTACAGGTTTATGGGGCATTGGGACTCCTTTTGGAATAGATGGAATCTGTTCCTGCTGAGATGTGTTTACATCTGAAACGGAGGGGCACCAATGTGTTGGGGAGGCGTATAAATAGGTTAGTTGAGGATTGTTTAAACTAGGCAGTTTGGGGGTGGGGGTAGTAACTATAAAAAATAATAAAAAAGCACAGCAATGTATATTCTAACCCAACGTTTAAATATAAAAGGAGTAACACTTTAAAAGTAGCTTGCCTTAATGCTAGAAGTATCAAAAATAAGGCAAGTGAGTTGAAGTTGAATGTAGCAGAGCATAATAGTGATATTATAGCAATAACGGATACCTGGCTAAATAACAAAGAAGGTAATGAGTATAACACAGAGGGATACACATTTTTAGGAAGATTAGACAGAACAGAAAAGGAAGTGGGGTTGCTGTTTATATCAAACAGAAATTAAATGCAAACCCCATCTTAGCGAGGACATGTGGCTTCACCTGGAAAGCATTAGAGAAAGAGCCATTATTTTAGGAATGTGTTAAAGACCGCCCAATGCAGACAATAATTTCCACACACATCTTTGGAATAATATTAGAAAGGCAACTTTACAGGGGGATATTATAATCATAGTGGATTTTAACTATCCAAATATTTACTGGGATAACCTTGAAAATGACAGAGCACAAGAGTTTTTAGAAGTAATCAGTGGCTGTTTTTTAACACAGTGTGTTAAAGCACCAATGCAGGGTGAAGCTTGTCTGGATTTAGTATTTTGTAATAATCAGGATTGTTTAGATAATTGAACCACTAGCGTCAAGTGACCACAATATAATAAAATTCTTAGTATTTTATAACATTGCAAATGAAAAGACTGAAATTGTTAAGTTTAACTTTGGTATGGCAAATTTTGAGAAAATGTGGCAAAGTCCAAAGAGGATAGACTGAGATAAGCTTTTAAGTGTGGAGACAGTCGAGGAGCAGTGGAACAGGTTTAAAAACATGTAACATGTAATGCAGGACAGGTATATACCTAAATTTGGAATTAATAGGAAATTAAAAAAAAAAACTCTGCAGTGGGTTAATTAATAGTTAAAAAAGAAGCTCTAAAGATAAAAAAAAACAGCTGTATAAGGCATATGAGACTAATAACTACAAAGTGAATCATAGAGCGTATGAGAACATGAGGGCATTAATTAAGAATAATATTAGGGAGGCTAAAAGACAGTTGGAGATGAATATAACAGAAAGGATGAAAGAAAGAAAGAAAGAAAGAAAGAAAGAAAGAAAGAAAGAAAGAAAGAAAGAAAGAAAGAAAGAAAGAAAGAAAGAAAGAAAGAAAGAAAGAAAGAAAGAAAGTGCTGTGCGCTCTGTTTATTATGTTTAGTGTACTGTCCTGCTTGTGGAAACGGTTTAGGAAGTGTTCCCATTGTAAATAGATGTCTGTTGTGCTGAAAGTTATGCCTGGTGTCTGTCTATGTTTTACAATGCAGCATCCATGCAATCACAGGAAGCACCCCCTTGTTGCCATTTAAGTGCAAAAGTAGGCATAGTATGTTTTTCTTAAGAAAACATTATGCCATGAGAAATTAATATATACCTCCATTGTGAAAAAATATTTTAACTTAAAAAAAAGTACTTCTCAGTTAACAGTTTTTCTGGAAGGTATGATGTTGAGGAGCAATGTATGCAGTGTATTGAAAGTTCAAATTCAATTGACTGGGGCTTGATCAGAATCAAATATTACTTCTTTTAAAGTCTTGTATTTCAAGGTGCAGAAGATCATAAATAAATACATATATAAATAAACAAACAACAGGACATAATATTCTTAAATCCACTTAATTTAATTCAGAGTTAGAGAAACTGAGAGCCTGTGCTGTTTAAATAAATTTATAAATAGACAGAATTACTACACCTTTGGAGTTGGGTAATAAAGTCTGAGTCTTATCTTCAGTTTTTGTAGCAGGAGAGTCACCTAAAATTAAGGTAAGACAGTGTTAGTAAGTAAACAGACTCACCATTTAAAAACTCCATAAAAATATAGAGTGTATTGTGGTGATGAAACAAATGTGGCCCAAAACTGAGGAGTGAGTGCATGCAGGGACGAAATTAAAACTGAAATGTGTAATTAAATCTTAAAAACTGTAGAATATAAATCAAAGAATCTTGTGCTCAAACAATGCATCACATCAGTGAGATTATACATCAGATATTATTATATAAATGTCAGTACTATACAAAAATAAATACAGAACTGATGACATAATTGTCTTTGGAAAAGCATCTGAGCTAAAAATCTTTGTCCTAGTTTGGTTTTGGGTACAATGATGAGCTAAAATAATTTATAATGAGAAGCAGAAAGCAGAGAAACTGGAGATCAATTGTTATCCAAGTACACAGAAAGATCTTGTATTCCCATATGTAGTGTTAAATTAAATCACTTGGTAGTTACAAGGCAGTGGTAAGGGTCTGAGGTCAAACTGAAACTTACATCTTCTCTAATCTGTCGTAGCATTAAAGTTAAGCCATTTCTCTCGTTCCAATGTATTGATTCCTACCAGTCTGTCTGGCCTTGATTCACAAACTAATAATCCACCTTACTACACTCCTCCTTTTTTCTACTGTGTGCCAGTTCTTACTTTTGCAATGTTGCTATTGTTAATATGCATCCTCCCAACTGTTGAAGGCAGAAATGAATAAATAATATTATGAAAAATATGATTATAATAGAACATTCTTTCTGCATTTCTCTTGGAATCAGATTGCCATGCTGACTATAAAGAGGTAGAAGGTAAAAACAAATTTTGATAGTTCAACACAGTTGAAAGTCGCAGCAAATTCCAGCTACTTCTTCTTGGTGTTCAAGAGGGGTGACAATTGTGAATGCAAAAAGTACAGTGGAATTTGCCTTTTGTCAATTCTTGGGAACGTCTTCACACTTATTATCCAACTGCACCTTCAAAATCAACAACAGAAACTAACACATGAAGATCAAGCTCACTAGACCTCACTAAAGCTGCTGTGATTATTTTTTCACTGTTCAACAGCCACTACAAGAGTGAGTCCACTGCGGTGAAGGTGAAGTCATTGTATCCATCGACTTGAAGGCCGCATTTGATTGTGTCCACTGGCCAGCACTTTAGAAATCCCTGAAATTGGAGTTAGTGCCTGTAGAAATCATCCACCTTCTGCAATAAATGTACTCAGGGTCCCAGAGCTGCATCCATATCCAGAGTTAGCTGTCCAAAGATTTTCCCATCTGCATGTGTGTCAGGCAGGGCAGCATAGTATGAGCACTGAAATTCAGTTATATAATGGATGCCATCCTGAGGACAGCATATGAAGGCAGGCGAGGGTGTCCAGTTCATCGTGTTTGCCAATAATAGTGCATTCTTTGTCTACACTAATACTGAGGAAGCGGACACCTACCACAGCATTTCTGGCACTGTATTGTCATGAGGTCATTGCTGAGCAGTCCAAGCTTTTGACTTCAGATGCCTTGACATCCGTTACCTGCCTTGATTGAGTCCAAATCAACCAATCATCATAATTCAAATATTTGGGCTCTTTGTTAAAACAAATAACATGTGGACTCCCAAATCTGCCAGGCCTCTGCAAGTTTGCCCCCCTAAAATGGTGCTGGTGAAAAAAATGAAACATTGCTCTGGCCACAAAAACACTGTTTCGTACGGTGATCCTGCCAGTCTTATTTTATGGTTATAAAATGTAGACACTGCTGAAAGTGGACTTAAACAATCTTGAAACATTCTAGAAGAGAATGGGAATTTCTCTGTGCAACCACCTCAGAAATGAAGACATCAGATGAAGGTGCACCAGTCTATGCAACATAGAAGAAGTAATTCAATGTTCCTAGAAATTTGATTCTGTTCATCTGGACAAAGTTTTTAAGTGGGAGAAATATTTCGAGACTTTTCCAAGTCTCTTCCTCAGTCTCAATTGACTGCAGGTTTCCCCAACCTTATAAACAGTACCTTTGCTTAATCACAGAGACTAGCACCATTGACAAAGGGCCAGTTGATCAGTGATATGCAAATTGTCCACTGATTAGTAGACGTGTGAACCATTCATAGAGGGTTGAGGAATGGCTGCAATCACAGCATTGTAAGATGGCGACAGATGTACCCTTAGGCCCCCTCCTCTGTTTAGAGATGGTCGTTCCTTTTTCACGTAAATGGCCTCCTTGATTCCTCTCTCAAACCAGCGCTCCTCCCTGTCCAGGATGTGCACCTCTTCATCTTTAAAGGAGTGACCATTATCCTGTAGATGTAAATAGACTGCAGAGTCCTGGCCTGACGAGGAAGACTCTTCTGTGTTGTGACATGCGCTTAGCCAGTGGCTGCTTGGTTTCCCCGATGTACAATTCACGGCACTCCTCCTGGCACTTAACTGCATAAACTATGTTACTCTGTTTGTGCCGTGGGACCCGATCCTTGGGATGGACCAATCTTTGGCGTAGCATGTTTTGGGGTTTGAAAGCCACTGAGACCCGGTGTTTTGAGAAAATGTGCCTCAGCTGTTCCGATACTCCTGACACATACGGGATCACTAAGGGTTTTCGCTTAGGCAGTGGATGTCCTTCCTCTCTCATGAATTGCTTGGAGCGTTCTTTAGGTGTCCTCCCTGCTTTGACAAAGGACCAGCTGGGATATCCACATTTACTCAGGGCCTTTTTAACGTGGTGTTCTTCTGCTTCCCTGGCCTCTGAGTCTGTGGGAATGGTGTTAGCTCTGTGTTGTAGAGTCCTAATGACACCTAGTTTGTGCTCTAGTGGATGGTGAGAGTCAAACCTTAGATACTGGTCCGTATGTGTGGGTTTACGGTACACATCCACTTTCAAATGTCCCCCGTTGACGATGGAAATTTCACAGTCTAAGAAGGCTAGCTTGTTATTTTCCATATCCTCTCTGGTGAACTTGATGTGTTTGTCCACCCCGTTGATGTAGTCTGTGAACTGTGGTACCTCCTGAGATCTGATTTTCACCCAGGTGTCATCCACATATCTGAACCAATGGCTCGGTGGTGTTCCAGGATAGGATGATAGAGCCCTCTTTTCCACTTCTTCCATATATAGAATGGCTACTATAGGTGAAACAGGGGAACCCATGGCACACCCGTGCTTCTGCCTGTAGTACTGGCTTTTGTATATGAAATATGTTGATTGATTAATTGATTGATTCAATGTGCCTTGCCAAACACGGATCCCACACAGACTACTCTGGAGACAGTGTCCAAAACAATGGAAGGTCCTTGCACCCTAGAAACCCATGCCCCAAAAGATCAAGGAAGATTATTATTATCGAAACGTTTGGGAGACTGTCCTAATTATACTTGTGAGCTACAGCGACCGACAATGACCTGTTGACTGCAATATCAGCTGTGATAGATTGACTGTTAAAGCATAATAGAAAAGCAGAGTTCAACAGAATGTAATTATTGTAGATTCTTAACTGAGCTTTTAAGGCCTTTAGTGTTCCTGCTGCTGCTATAAAATCAGTGACATCGCAGTGTCTTATATGTTTAATGGTCATACAGAGTTAACAATTTCTTAGCAGCAACAGGGAAACAAAATGATGAGGAAAGCACTAGGAAGCACTACGAGGTGCCAAAAGACTCGACAAACTCAGTTAAAAAGCTGTGTTTGTGTAAATATATACATATATATATATGACACAGATACCTGCCAAATAATACAAAGAGTACACAACATGTGTTTTGTCCTAATTGGGGCTAATCAGGTGTATGCACCTTCGCTTCCGCTTACAGAGATTCAGCCTCGGATGTCAGCGCCTCAGGCAAAGCCTCTGATGTTGCACTACGTAGCTGGTTCAATTACTTGACAGAGTGAAGATCGGAGTATTACATTCTTAGGTCTGAATCACAATCTGATTATTTGGATGGTTACCTGCCTGGTAATGCTTGCGATTGGTTGGCCAGTCAGCAAGCATCCACCACATCCTCTCTGTTGAGAGAAGCAGATCAAATATATGTGATACAGTACCTGCCAAATAATACAAAAGAGTACATGACTCGGGTTTCTCCCTAATTGGGGCTTATCAGGTGTAAGTACCTTTGCATTGCCTTACGGGGATCGAACCTCGGATATCAACGTCTGAGGCAAAGCCTCTGACGTTGTGCCATGGTGGCTGGTTCACTTAACAATAACCCTAAACTTGCTTCTCTCAACTGAGAAGACTTGGTGAATGTTTTCCGACTGGCTGACTAACCACAAGCGCTACCTGGTAGGTAACCATCCAAATTAATCAGATTTTAATTCAAACCTACGAATATATAGAATATTTTTTATTTTTATACAGCATTGAATCACAGAGGATTAATTTGGATTTCCTAACAGTGATCAACTTAATAAGGCTCCTTAATGTCAAACTGTCAGCTCATCATGCAATTTATATTTCAACTTTTTGTCTTAAAAGTTTGTTTTTTCAGCTAAGAATTGTCCACTTTCTCATTTCGATGAATGGGTGCACTGCAGTAATGAGTATGTTCCCCGTTTTGGTTATTTTACATCAGTGCACTCCATAGCACCCATTTAAAAATACAATACAAGTATATAATATATGACACCTGGAACTGGATTAAGCACGTTTGATAAAAGGTTGCAAAAACAGACTGCCATCCTCCCCAAGGGTCACATTTGTAAAACTTTGTGTGATTTTGAGTGTGAAAGTAGGTGCACTTTTGAAAAATAGGAAAATGTGTATGCCATAAAAATATCAGATCAATAAAATCTGGGCATGCGCAGATTTCTATGCAATTACCCTTTATGAATTACAATCATGTTGTAAATGTGCATTTGTGACCGTGTCTCAAACCCCACCCAGTTCCACCCTGAAGCCACCATACATGAACTTTGCTAATCAACCTTATACATATGTAATCACGATACTGCAGACCTTCATTTGCTGGTAGTGTAGCTACACGACGCATCCAGTTATGTGAGACAGAAATTGTCGTCTTTGATTCATATGCATGCACAAGATCATTTATTTGGTGACCTAAGTGTGGGTGTCAGCAACAAGCAAAAATATGTTGAACAAGATCATTTATTTGGTGGCCTAAGTGCGGGTGTCAGCAACATGTTACTGCTGCTCTAAGTGCTGTGAGCTCCAAGCACACTATGACAAAAATAAAATTAAAAATAGAAAAGGTCCGATCTCTGGTGACGAAGTAGATCGCTAGTCACAGACAGAATGTACTTTAAACAGAAGGAAAAAACAAATCTATGCTCTTTGATTTTGATCTGTGAATGGCAATTGTAATTGGAGATGGCGTTTTATGTGGCATTATGCCAGAGTAGTCCTGACAATTGTCAGTCTCATCTTGGCATCACAGGTGACATGTACTTTATATTAATATGATGAAATTGCTTATGGTTAACAAAAGCAGCTTCTTTCTCTCTAGGCACTTTTGTCACAATAATTGCGTATTCAATCGCTCAAATTACGATAGAAGAACGTACAGTGGTGCAAATTGCCCATTCATGTTGGATAAATCATGTTATGTCATATGTACTGTATGTGCACCTACAAAATATGAAAACTGAATGTAGTGCATTACTGGTCGGTTAATGTCTTCCAGCACAGCAGGCACGATGGAGTAAAGCTTGGCTGAGATAATGTTGACCTATTGTCCAGTTCCCTGAGGAGTGCCAACAACTACTCGATATAAACTGATGAAAAAACGAAAATGTTCTTCAGTGCAAATATGTATTATTGGCCCTTTCAAAAGAGAAGTAAACGACAGTCTACACATTATGTTCTTCACTTTTGAGTTGTAATATGTTTATCATATCAATGCACATAAAAACTTGGTGAGATGGATTATTATGCACAGAAGTCATCATTTAGCTGGTTTGTCTGAATTTCCCAACTTGATCAAGGGTTACATCATTTTCCAGTTTCTATGAAATGTTAGGTACATATACTGTAGATCATAGAGTTGCCATAAATATATGCATGTTCCCCTGTCAAGTTTTGTTTTATAAATCCCAATGTTTGCAAGGGAAGTTGTGTATGCATATTTCGAGCTCCTCTTTGTGCGTATGCAAGCTTTATAAATGAGGACCCAAGGAGCAATGATTAACTTTTCAGCATGACAATCTCCTGAAGCATACAGCAAAGACAACACTGAAGAGGCTTCATGACAAGTCTTTGACGGGCCAGCCAAAGCTCAGGGTTAAACTCCCTAGAACATGTGTGGGCAGACCTCAAGATTGCAGTTTACAGACGTTTCCCATCGAGCTCTAAAGGATCTGCCAGGAAGAATGGGATAAATAGCCAATATACAGGTGTGTAAAACTTGTATGGATTACGAAGAAGACAAAAGCTTAAGTGCATGAGGTCTCTGTCTTGTCCTTGAGAAGGTACCAACATAATTTTTCAAAGTTAGAATGAGGTAAATGAGTAATGAGCACTATTTCAAAAAGTGGGGATAAAATGAAGGGAATACACAAACACCCTTCCTATGATGCTGTGTTAAGATCAATAGGAAAATCCTACAAAACATCCTTCTTAAAGGATAAGTGTTTAGAATGATGGGAAAATTGATATGAGTAAGAATTTAACAGTGACTTTAGTTGATCGGATAAAGTGATAAAGTTTAAGTAAGGTGATAGTAATTAGAGAAAGGTATAAATGAAAATGAATTGTTTAATTGAATGCTCACTCCATTTGTGCAAACTCTGTGTAACTAATTCTCATCTGGACTCCGTAACTGCCTTCTTTGAAGATGGAAGAAAGTTTCTTCCATGGCAGCATTGTTCATAACGGCACTCAGTTTTGTTTTTATTCTCTCCTCCCTACCATCTCTAGGGGGTTGAAAAAGCATCCTATGACTGCTGCTTCAATTAGATTGTTGATTCACTGTTTAATTGGTACAAAATTTACTTGTCTGACACCACAGTGCACCTATCATGTCTGCTAACATGTCCATCCCATGTTATTTCTCCTAATGTTATGAAAATGGATAATGAATAAGATTACAGCCACCTGTTGTAAATCACTAGCATGAGTGGATTTTATAAGAGACAATAATTTTTAAAAATGAAAAACATGATTGATCATTACTGCCATTTTCCCATCTGAATACCGCAATTCCTACACAGGTGACATATTGTATTAATAAATGCATGGCAAGTGTGTCACATGATTAGCTGGACATGAATTTTCTACTGATAACATAGAAGCTGATGTCTGCTTTTTAAATAACCAGTGTGAGGATGACAGGCCTGTGGGTGAGAGCAGCATCTTTGAGTCCAGGTAGAGCTTCAGGTATTAAGAGTTGGTCTGAAAAGTATGGAGTGACTGTTTAAATTTAGATAGATAGATAGATAGATAGATAGATAGATAGATAGATAGATAGATAGATAGATAGATAGATAGATAGATAGATAGATAGATAGATAGATAGATAGATAGATAGATAGATAGATAGATACTTTATTAATCCCAAGGGGAAATTCACATATATTCAGTCAACTTCTTTTAAAGTTTTATAGCTTAAAGCATTGAAGAAAATGAAGCATTAAATAAATCAAGCAGGAAATCAATCAAATAAGCAACAAATAAACACATTAGTAATTTATACATTACTCTGGAGACTTACTGTACCTTTGGAGTTCAATGAGTTATTTGAATTTCCTGCACCATTATCGCTGGGGCCTTAAATCAAAAATATCACACTGTCAGTAATAGACTGGGCTTTTACAGACATGATGAGTTCAAATAAAAAAAATTGACAGGACAGGACAGAGTAACGTGCAGCTGCAATAAATGTAATATAAATAAATGTAAATGTAAGCCATTTCTCCCAGTGTCCATGTGAGTGTTGAATTCTTCCAGTAGGAATACGGCATCTGCAAAAATGATGTATAACCACAAGCAACAAAGTAATTTACCATTTTGTACACTGATTCAAAGTTTATCTGTACAACACACTGCCAGGCGTCTGTGGGTATCTCCATACCTGCCCTTAGACTCCTCAATGGGTGTTCTCCAGGGTTGGAGACAGACCACTCGATCGCAATTGAGAAATCATCTTCCAGAATCAATACTCTATATGCTAAGATCAGTCAAACTATACCTAATCTATATTTCTAAAACCTCTTGCACAAACTCAGTCTCCATTCCCCTTAGGAATTTTATGTTCCAACACCCCAGAGCCAATTCCCTTTGATATGGTCTTAAATGTCTATATTGTCACACTGGTATTACATCCACACCTCATTTTTCAGTTTGCAAAATGGTGAATTCACATAGAAGTTCCACCAGGTGTCCACTTGCAAAAGCGAAAATACCATATATATACTTCTACACTTGTCAGGTCTGGCTATTTCACTTAGAACAATTCACCATATGTAATATCTACACAGCATTGCCTAAGGATGATTGAGGGACGCACACCTCTCTGATGTCACAGCCCTGAGAGGAAGGCACCAATCATTTGTGGACTGAGAACTGGATCTTTAAAAAGCTAAAAAAATAAGATGCCAACTTTATACTTACTTTTAACAATCATATAGACCACTGTAACTGTTAGACCAAGCATTAGGACTATTAGGACTGCAATGATCTTGCGGCCAAATGTAAAGTTTCTGTGTCCAGAGCCTATGGAGATAAAAAATCGGATGTTTAGTTATATGACGTGGATGACAGTTACATCTGAAATTGTATTATTAATTCTGATTAATAATGCAGTAATAGATGTGTACATTTTGCACTGTATAGACTTTACATTTTTTTACAACTATGATGGAACAGGGGAGGTGACAAGGATGAGCTTGAGAAAGAAAGGGAAAAGCCCACTACTGTGCAATTATGAAGGCTTTGCAATTGTAATAGAAGTCTGAAGCCCACTTGCCACTTGGGTGTGGAGATTTCCCTTTAACTCATTTGTGTAAGGTGTCCTTTTTTGACTTGGAGATCCTGGGTTTGCACCCCAGCATTTCAGTGTTAGGATTGAGAATGTAGAGGGGCAGAACCCTGAGAGATTTCTCATCAGTGACATGAGCACCAGGAGTCATAACCCAGAAAAGTCAGAAAATGTCGCATTCACCCACTACACTAAATAAGAAATTCTTCATTTAGTAGTGAAGAATAAACAATCATTCAGTGAAATAAAGTTGAGTCAAAATGAAACAACCTCTAAACACATCAGGGTCAAAGCCAAAAACGCAATTCCTAAATCAAGACCCTCAATCTAAGTGTCCCTTTGCTGTTGTCAATCCCATCTCCCACTTTTACAGAATTCTAAACTGTTTTCACAAATAAAAGTGTAGCTGTCCGGTGCCGCTAAGATTCACACCATCAAGAAGACGGTGATTTATTTATTTTTATGGAGGAGATCCCAGGGACGCTCCCAACCTTGGCCCGACCTGTACACACTCACAATCAGAGACAAAATAATGCACACTGGAATCAAACAACAATTAAAGAATACAATGAAATTAAATGAAATAAGTGAAAACAATACCACCCCTGTACCACTACGGCGATATTACACTAAACACACAAACACAAACAACCCCCCACAGCAAAGTCCATGGAAAACGGCAGCGGATGTAATGAAATGATGAAGATAGTAAGTCCAGAGATCTGTATGTTAAAAGAGAATGAAAAAAACAGTCTTACCGGTAGATACTGTAAAGGGGAAGACAGGTGGACGGTTCAGGAGCACTCCTTTTCTTGCTGGAAGACCATGAATCCATTATCAGTCCTCAGCACACAGGTAGACAGAAGACAATCCAGACCCCAACAACGAAACAATCCAGGACACAATGACTAACTACGGTTATTCCAACAGAAGGCAGCCAAACAGGTACACGGAACACAGATTACAAAAAAAAAAAAACACCTCCTCCTCTTTTTAAGAGCCACTCTAACCACCTTTGACCCCAACAGCCCCTGCACCCCAGACAGAAGACCAATCAGAGCCTCTGCAGGGAGTGCTGGCAGATGTGGTTTTAACTAATAGTAGCACTGCTACAAAAGGATAAGGGAAAAAAAAATCTTGTTCTTCTATGATTTTTATTTTATGAAGTCTTTCTATTGCAAAGGTTTATGGAGTTAAAATTTCCAACCACTTTAATAATATCTATCTATATACATGTATCTATGAAACGTTTGCTGTAAGGCAGGGACCAGCCATTCTTGGACATCAGTCCACTCAGGAGACCACATGCATTCACATTCATGGGGCAGCTTCAGTGTCACTAGCTAGCCTAACCTGTATGTCCTTGAAAATGTTGTAAAATCAGTATATCAGGGGAAAGCTTCACACAGACACTGCGAGAACATGCACGTAAACCTAACTCTAATTTGGATCAGTGATGCAGCAAAGCTAACCACTAGTTTAAAAAATGGGATATGTGACATCAGATGTCAGCCTGTGTGGCTTTGTATAATTATGATGCCAGCCTCATAGCATCTTGCCATCCATAGTGCCCTCTGTGATCTCACTGATATGTGAAAAAGCATAACTACAAATAAAAATATCAAATGCATAATTATTATGTAAATAAAAAATTAATTTAATATACAAAAACGTGCTCAAGTGCTTCCAGATTCTGACACTTTTAGCATATTGTGTATTTTATTGGTCAGGCTTTGTATTATTTTAATGATGCAAGTCAGTGCATCAGGAATTCTTTCATTTTGCATTTTAACATTTTTTGTTTCTTTTACTATTGCCATTTCCATTCTTCTCCCTTTATTTGCAACATCTATGAAACCAATCAACAGATTTCAGTTATTCTTTTTTGTGTTGTATAGTGAAAATGGTCTTATTCATTACAAACAGGAATATCTTTTGTGTTTTCAAGAATGTTTCAAGAATTTTAAGAGAATACAGTTTAATTCATCAACACTATCAAATTCCTTGGATTGATCAAATAACTGTAGGAAAGGTGGAAATGAATTTCAACTTGTTAACCTTAGTGATAGCAAATGAATGCATGTAAAGGGCTGGGATGACCAGAAAAATGATGAGATCTGTACAATTAATGAACAAAGTAGTTGTTTTGCTGAATCATTGGCATTTTTGCCTTTCCAACATCCACCATCTGGACCTCTTCTTGATTTTCTTTGGACATGCATTTAATTCTTTTTTTAGATTTGCTTAATATATTGCTTTGCTATTTTAGCATTATTTGCCATTTTGTAACATGTCTTTGTTAAAGTAAATTGCTTTTCTTTATATAATCGCTTATAGTTCATTTTTGGTTTGATTCAATATGCTGAATTACTTTAATTTGGCGCTTTAAAGAAGGTTGCAGTGTCTGGTGGTCCTGCTGCCTCTTCTAGCCTTCAAGATAGCTGCCTCCAGCTGACTATACTGTGTACACTCCTGCCAAGGCCTACCTCCTTCATCTTCCTTCTAGATAGCTATACCAGTATTTGTTAAGCCAAATGCAACTCTTCACACTGGCATTCTTGTGGAGGACAAAAACGGGAAGAGGTCTGAGCTTTGGTTTAGTTACATGTGAGCAAGTGGGGATTTTTTTTTTTGGTGGCAGTTTTACAAGAAATGAGGCAAATGAGAAAAGCACAATTATTATTAGGTCAATCAAATTGAAGATTTCAGATTTTTTCCCAAATTGTTTTTGTTATTTGCTTTATGACTTGGAAAAAATATCCAAAATCTCCATTTAACTCAGAACTGAGTTATAATTAGCTAACTTTGAATTTGGCTTTACTTTGAAAAAGTAAAAATCCAAGACCCTGTGATTACAATTAGTAAAGTGTCATACATCACATTACTGAACATAATCCATCATCTATCTATCTATCTATATATATTGTAAGCTGGAGTGCTGACCGCACCCTCAGAGGACACAGATGGCGCTGATCGCACCCTCAGAGGACACAGATGCCCCTGGGAAAACCCCTGAAACAGCTGACAGTCTACCTTCACATTGCTCCTTACCCTTCTTTCTTGCGCTATAACGTGTGATAAACCTCTCATGCGGTACTCCGCTTACTTAAAAGTATTGTGCAGCGCCTCTCAGCTTTGGAATTGGTTGTTTTGTTTCTCTCTCTCTCTCTCTCAGACATTCTCTGCTCCTGGCGGAACTGTCATCTCTGACTTGTCATGGAGCACGGAGCTCTAATATTGACTGGAACAAGGTCCTTCCTGCTCCTCCATGCAGAATTATTTTGGGTTTGTGATGTTTGAGGGATGTCTTGCATGCACTAATCACTGCACAACAGATCTGGACTTTGATATGGCCATTCCAGAACCCTCCATTTCTTTCTTTTCAGCCCCTCCTTGATGGATTTACTAGTATGCTTAGGGTCATTGCAAGGTCCACATTCAGTTGAGATTCAATCTTCTGACAGATGGCCTTGCATTATCTTCAAGCACCCACTGTTAAAATGAAGAATTCCCAATGGATTTTATAATGATGAGCTGTCCAGGCCCTGATGCAGCAAGGTACCCTAAAACCACCTAATTTCTACTACAGTTGCCATCAGGTTCTCCTGATCAAATGCTGTCTTTGGCTTTCACAAAACTATCTTAAAAACTATCATCTGTTCAGAGCACATTGTTCCAGAATTCCTGGTCTTTGCCTAGGTGTTCATGATCAAACTTTATTCTTGCCCTGATGTTCTTTCTGGAACAACTCCCATGTAGATCTCATTTGTGCAGCCTCTATCTAATGGTAAACTTGTGCACTTTGACATCAACATGTTGGGGATTTTAGAGTTCTTTTAGCATCTTGTGTTCTGCTCTCGGTTTGAACTTGCTGGGTTGGCCTGGTCTGGACAAGTTGGAACCTATTGCCAAACCTTTGTTACTGTTTGGATTTACATAAGACCAACTATAACATTAAGAGATACTGAAAGACGATCAGACATACCTTTGTTGTTTTGATAATCTGTTGATGGTTCTTCCTGTTGGATGTTCTCCCGTCCTCTAGATTGTCCCCTTGACACTTGGGAGTAAACAATCTCTGGATCTGTTAGGGGGAAACAGTGACAAAATATTAAAAAATGACATGTCTGTGTTTACCATCTACTGCTTGAGCATATAGGAAAGCTGAAAAGTGGTACATTCAAAGGGCAGTAATGTTCAACAATGTGATGGGTGAACTTGTTTCTATTACAGACAGAGGCTAAAGGGACAAGACCTCCTGACCCTGTTCATCTTTCATATGTTTTCCCAATTATGGAAGTCATCTATAATCTGTTGGAAAGGCTACTTTCAGTTCAAGACTTTACGGAGGTATTGTGTGTGTCTTTCTAAGGTGCCAGTGGTCCTCCTCTCCAGTCTGAATAGTTTGGAGTTCCCATTTTTTCCCAATTTTGCTTATCTGGCTTTTGCATTTTTAGATCTGTTTTTTATTTGCAATATATGGATTTCCTTTTGGATTTGTACTCTTGCATTTGAGGTTCTGTTAAAAATAATTTACTATAGCCATTGAGATTTATTTTAGAGAAAAATGTCTTTGGACCCTAGTTTAATATTTAGCCTTTTGATGTGCTATGATATACTGTAGTTTATTATTTATTTTTTCTTAACATCTTCTTTTATTAGCCATTATTTACCCATTTCTCACCTTATGTTGACTTTTGATAATGGAGATTTGGATTTTAGTTTTAGTTTCTTGAATTGACATCTCTTTTTCGTCATATTTGCCTTCATATGGCTACAGCCATTTTTTTACATGTCTCCCAGAAAACGTGACATCATCGGAGCAATGAGATAAAATGTCGTTGCAAATTCCCTGTCTTTACAAGAGATAGCGGACAACTCCTAATACTTTATTATTTCAAAAGACTTTAAATTCTTAGTTATCTGGGTTATCAAATTGTTGGCACATCTTCTTGATCTGAAGATTTGACTTTGATCGAAGATTTTTTAAACCCACCATTTTGAATTTGACATCTGCACCTCTTCTCATGATCTTTTTATTTATTCGCTACTAATGTTTTAATCCTTAGCAGTACGTGATATTCCTTCTCTGTCTATAGAGTCTGTTTTTCTGTTTTTTCATTACAACTTTTAGTCATTAACATGATTTTGATTTAACTACTGTGACAGATAGAGGCTTTGTCCACCTCTTGAACCCTCAAAGTATAAATATTCTTTATTTTATAAGAATATTGTGCACAAAGCACTCTCCACACCCTATTCATATAACTCAAACTCTCCAACAAACCA
The DNA here is from genome assembly GCF_900747795.2 of Erpetoichthys calabaricus. NCBI lineage: Eukaryota > Metazoa > Chordata > Cladistia > Polypteriformes > Polypteridae > Erpetoichthys > Erpetoichthys calabaricus. The sequence continues at coordinate 27,151,712 of NC_041398.2, forward strand.
ATCCTCCTCGCCCAGACACTTTGCTACCCTTCCTCCCAGCTCAGCTCAGTGTACTGGGCTTCCCAGAGTCCTTTTATACACCCTGACCCGGAGGTGTTCCCATTCAACAGTCCAGAGTTCCTTTTCCCTTCCGGGTCAGGGTAAACCGTCCTTTTCTTCAACCCGGGAGCACATCGTTTCTTCCTGTCACGTGACCGTGATGTACTCCCGGGTTATAGGGCACATGCGAGCCTACGAGCCCACTTACAGTGACGCCTGGTGGCCCCCAAGGTATCCAGCAGGGCTGTGTATAAAAACTACATAGTCCATGAGGCCCTGCTGGAACTCGGGGCATGTCCACGCTGCTGGGAGAGCTCCTCCTGGCGGCCTGGGGATGAGGGCCGGAGAAAGAAGCTGGCAATCCACCACAATTCCCCCCCCTTAGCGAAGCCAACTGGGGTGAAGCTACCAGCCCCGCGAGGGACGTCCTCCTCCAGGAGAACGCATTATCCGGACCTTGGCTACGTTGTCTAGATCCCCCGGCGAACCTTGGGGGAACGGTGTATCTTCTCTCCCACCGCTCCCCTGTCCTCCGGGGACAACTTTGCCAATCGTGGCCCGGTTGCCGACAGTTGTAGCACCGCCGACGTCCTCCTGGTGGCCTCTCTTCCCGAGACCTGAAACATCTAGGGAATTCGGTCAGCTCCACCTTCTCCTCCGCCAAGGAGGGGTTAACGGCCGCTTTGCTGCTCTCTGCCCTTTTCTTTAATATGTCAGGAGACCCACGTGTTAATTCGGGGATCTCCTGCTTTCTCTGGGGCTTGTGCACAGCGTGAGGCTCTCTATGGAAAAGAGAGAGCCTCTTTGCTGTTTGCACACCCGTTGTCTTGTGTAAAGTCGGAGGCGGCGTCATTAGTACCGTATCGCTCCGGGTACCAGCACTATTCAGCTGTACCGGGGAGATTGGCACTTCCCCCGCCCCTCCAGTAACGAGCGACAACCCCCTTAATCTATCAGTCGGGGTCTGGAGTGGCGATTCGCTCCGGCAGGCCACGTCACACGCATGCCTCCGAACGATCGCTTCCTCCCCCGGCCAATCAGTCATGGTACCATGCTCCAATGTCGGGTTCACAGTGCTTTGGCAGCCGCTACTTTTTAAACGCGGTGCCGGATCACACTGTGTCCCCTTATTATATACGATACGGGCAGGACTCATCTGTATTCCCGCATCGATCACCGGAGGAGCTTCTCGCCCCAGTCGCCGTAGGAATCCCTGCAGTCCCTTTAGTGGCGCCTCGGCTGTAGCTCCCAGCTCCTCCACACGCTTCCTTAACTCTTGTAGTCCCTGGAAGAAAATATTTAGGGGCTCGAGATATTCGTCGAGCTCCGCTAAGTTTATAAAGTTATTTGTCTCGGTCGGCAGTAAGGCTACTTCCTTATTATGATCACCTGCCGACCGGGAACCAATGAGCACGTCCGCTCCTGGCACGTGCTCTGCTGGGCTTCGCGAAGGCACCTGGGGATTTGAGTCCCGCATTTTAGACGGCCTGGGTGCTGCTACCGGCCGAGAGCCAATGTGCACGTCCGTTGTCGGCACGTGCTCTGCGGGGCTTCGCGGAGGCTTCTGGGAAATGGAGTCTTCTGAGGGACGGGTGGCTACAACAAGCTGACTGAGGTCTGCCTTTTTACCATTAATGGCAGATCTTTCAGTCACATCCAGCCCCTCTTTCTCTTTATATAAAGTTGGCGCTGCTTCGCTCGCCGCCCCCTTCCCCTTCAGGGAGCGCAGACGCGTTGGGGAATTATTTACCTCACCGACGGCTCTAAACTGACCTTCTTTCTGGTCGCCGTCGTGCGAGGTCACGTGGACATTGTCCTCCAATGGGCTTGTAGATGGACGACTCCTAGCCTGGCCTGCCTTCTGGGTAACGCGGCCATCTTGCCAAGGTATGAGGAAGGCATCTGACGCACCGTCTGCTTTATGGAGGCATGCCTCTGTAAAACATGAGTAAAAAGTACCCGAAACTTTGGCCGTTTTCCCAGTACATACCTCCAACCGTGGTAGCGATGTCTCTAATCCGTATAGGGATTTCGGTGCGGCCGACGGCTGACAGCAACCCTGCTGTTGCGCCCTTCGGGCTTTATCGGCTCTCGGTCCTCCTCACACCCAGTCAGGTAAGTCCAGGTTAATTCGGCGTCCGTCATGGTCTTCACCCAGTCGGGACTGCCCTTCTTTTTTCCAGATTTCTTCCCCATTATGGTCTGCTGTAAAGGATAGTTCACAGCTGCAGCGCTCTTCGTCGCGGGTGGGATTTTTACCTCTGCGGTTTCAAGAGGGACCTTCTTGGGTTCTGTCCGCAGTAAAATTTATTTAAATCCAGGTCCTCTGCCAAACCCGACGGCCAGAGACTCCTGCCGACTACGCCAACTGTGACAGATAGAGGCTTTGTCCACCTCTTGAACCCTCAGGTACCACTCTGAACACCAGGTAAAAGTATAAATATTCTTTATTTTATAAGAATATTGTGCACAAAGCACTCTCCACACCCTATTCATATAACTCAAACTCTCCAACAAACCAATCCTCCTCGCCCAGACACTTTGCCACCCTTCCTCCCAGCTCAGCTCAGTGTACTGGGCTTCCCAGAGTCCTTTTATACACCCTGACCCGGAGGTGTTCCCATTCAACAGTCCAGAGTTCCTTTTCCCTTCCGGGTCAGGGTAAACCGTCCTTTTCTTCAACCCGGGAGCACATCGTTTCTTCCTGTCACGTGACCGTGATGTACTCCCGGGTTATAGGGCACATGCGAGCCTATGAGCCCCCTTACAGCGACGCCTGGTGGCCCCCAAGGTATCCAGCAGGGCTGTGTGTAAAAACTACATAGTCCATGAGGCCCTGCTGGAACTCGGGGCATGTCCACGCTGCTGGGAGAGCTCCTCCTGGCGGCCTGGGGGTGAGGGCCGGAGAAAGAAGCCAGCAATCCACCACAATACACTTATTTCTTAGTTCTTTGTCTTGCTGTTTTCCATTATCATTTTTCTATTAATATGTGCAATAATTAATTTAACCAATATACTATTTTTATTTTGTTTACTGGAGATCATTTACTGTGGAAGTTGTCTCCATGTAGTTAGATTTTTAATTGAAGGAAATCCTGACAGCCACAACCTCGGACTAAAGAATGACCAACAATTCCAATGCATTATTAGTTTAGCAAGTTGCCTCAACAATGCCCCGAACAGCACCCCATGAATACTCTGTGAGTGAACACTTTAACCAATGAGGCACCCTCCATGCAGCTCTCCCTAGCGGCCATCCGAGCTCCCAACCAGGCTGTGGAAGACTCCATCTCCCATGGAGCCATGCGACAGGTTGGGGGATCACCGTCCACCAGGTAGGCTGCCACCAAGCGTCCCGGGGGAGGTATTGAGCTGCCCATGGTTGCTCCCCCAGAACAGATGCAGCAGGGGCGTCCCTGCCAGGCATGGGACCCAGCTGTCCGTCACAACAGATAAATGTTGTTGCTGTTGTCATCAGCCAAATAACTACAATGCAATTCAGAAATCATATTGTTGCCGTTCCTGCGGTGGGTTGGCACCCTGCCCAGGATTGGTTCCTGCCTTGTGCCCTGTGTTGGCTGGGATTGGCTCCAGCAGACCCCCGTGACCCTGTATTCGGATTCAGCGGGTTGGAAAATGGATGGATGGATGGATGGATATTGTTGCCGTATTCCATTACAGAACCCTGAATCAAAACTGCATTAATCAACAAATTGGGTTTAGGTGTCCGCTGTGGAGAGTCCTCAGAGAAGTTTCTTTAAAAGGAAAGGGACTTCACAAACGATATGTGTGTAAATGTGTACAGTATGTGCAGACACTACTTCAAACTTAGGCAAATTTTTGTGTTCGCTTTGATGATATGTGTGGCATTTCAAATGTTCTGAAGAAACTGCCCTTTCCGGAAAAAAGACAGGAAATATCCATGATTTGTATCTATGATCAATGACAGGCCAAAGTAAGGCTGAGTGATACCATTCCAGAAAGCAGAGTTAGCAAGTTATCTGCATCTTTGGCCTCACGGATCACGTAATTCCGGCTTAATGTGCTCCAGAAATGCAGCATTAGTTAAATTCTGGAACAGAATTAGCCTTATATCCATGGATCCTGACTTAGTTTAACAAGATTTCACACCAAACTTGGGACAGACCCCAGGAATGTCTGTAAAGCATAAAAGGGCTAAAGTCAGGGTACATTAAAAAACATACCGTAGCTCTGTTTAGTTATTTTTTTAACAGTAATTTGTTTAATTGTCATAAAAATAAATCCCAACAAAAACTCTATCCATGTGGATGACATTTTAATTACTTAATTGAGTTAAATCCAATAACTAGTCCAATTAACAAAATTAAAGTCAAAAAGCAAAAAGACATAAAAACCTAAAAACAAAAAGCAAAAAAACAAAATCTAAAACTAAAAAAGAAACTAAGAAACAATGATAACATTTCAAACAAGCCAATAACTATTAAACCATAATATATATTCAAAATCCACGAAGTATAAGAAAACAATTATATATAGAGAGACAAAAATAATGAGACAAAGCCAATCCTTAATCCAAAATCCTAATTAAAGCTTAAAATCAAAGCCATAAATTTAAAATAGACACCAGCACAAGGCACAAAGCATGTAAAACAAGGTGTGCAGAAGAATATAAGACAGAGTTAAAGTCACCCCACTGAGGCAGTGGCCATAGAATGTTCATGTACAGCTCAGGTGCCGTAGTGAAAATAAGTAACGCACATGGGCCCTGCCCCTCCACCGACAAAGACAAGATTACAATTCATAAAACATGGATAGGAATAAACTGGAAAAATAAAGATAACATAATTAACAATTACAGAATCTATTACGTCCTCACATTTGAACACCTCAGAAAGTGAAGTTTACAGCATCTGCTCTTTCACTATCTGTATTTTTTACTATTATTTTTTACTATTCCTGATGCACTTGACCTCCTCCTTGACTGTTCTTTTACCACTAAAATACTGAAAGAATCTCTTAGGGTCTTCTTTCTCCTTATCTGCTATATTCCTCTCCAACTGTCTTTTAGCCTCCCTGATATCCTTCTTAATGGTTGCCCTCATGTTGTCATACGCTCTACGATTCACTTTGCAGTCTTAGTCTTATTAGTCTTATATGCCTTATACAGCAGTTTTTTCCTTTGCAACTTCTTTTTTTAACTCTTTATTAACCCACTGGAGAGTTTTTTTTTCATTTCTTACTAATTCTAAATGTAGGTATGTATCTGTCCTGCATTACATGTAAAACATTTTTAAACCTGTTCCACTGCTCCTCGACTGTCTCCACACTTAAAAGCTTATCCCAGTCTACCCTCCTTAGACTTTGTCGCATCTGCTCAAAATTAGCCCTACCTAAGTTCAACTTAACAATTTTAGTCTTTGCATCTGTACTCTTATAAAACACTGAGAATTGTATTATATTATGGTCACTTGACCCTTGTGGTTCAATCACCTCTACACCCTCAATTCTATCCTGATTATTACAAAATGCATTAAAAAATAATATTTCCTCTCATAGACTTTTTAATATTATTCAACATACTTGAAGTATTGCATTGAACTTGTATTAAACTTAATTGAATCTACATTTAAGACTCTCATTTTAAAGACATCTGTTTTTGTATTTTTGGACATTTTAATATATTTCTGTGCATTCTTGGATTATGTTGAAAATTTGGTTATAAGGTTCTGCTCTCTAGCTGCTAAAGTAATTGTGTTAAATTTTGTTTTGCTTTTAGACTTTGTTTAAAATATCGCATTTCTTAGCTTTTCCATTATATATGTTATGTTATTAATTAATTAAGAAATTATTTACAGTTCGTGTTTATTTATTTTTGGACTAATATTAGCAATCTATTCTGACTTAATTATTTTTCTATTTAGGATCAATTATTTATTTAAACTTATTACTAACTAGCTGTCCCCCACAGCCTGCATAGTAGTGAAAAAGGACAAACTTTAAAAATCAATAAAAATATATATAAAAAAAAAGTTATAATTTATATTGAGAAGAATTTACATTGATAGTTTTCGTATCCAAGGGCCTCTTGATATACAATAATTTTTGGTTCTGCTATCAGGCTAAGAATGTAGCTGTAATCTCTTGGCCAAAAATGTAATAAGTAGGCAAGGTATTTCTGGTCAAGTGGAAGGTAGGTACGCTCCAACGTGAAACATCACCACTGTATCTGATCGTGTTCAGCTCTGATGGCAGAGGGTCCCCCATATGGAGAGAAGAGCACGTGGCTGTGATATCACTGTCATTGAGCAGGCACCCTCTAAAACACACGTAGCTCTGATCTCTCTATCAAAAACATTAAATGTTACTCTTTAACAATCTCTAGATAATAATGTCTGCTGAACAAACAGGTATCACTGGAGGCAAGGTACACTTCCACATGTGACGAGAGGTAGAGCGACTCAAATGGAGGCTTGCGCGTGAGTGAGGAGCGCACCCCCCGGCTCTGTACTCCTGAGGTCCTGCTTCCCCCTCTCTCTCAGATTTGGGCAAATAAATCGGTGCCGCAACAGAACTATAATACTTAGCGTGATGAGAGAAGTCGCAAAATCAACTGGAATGTTAAAAGCAAATTAATAAAAAATACCCGATTTAAATCCATACAGATAGACAGATGTTGGATTTTATATATAGAGGGAATCACTGTTAAATAAATAAGTGAAAATAATATTACAAAAATGAAATAAATTTAGAGTATATTTTAAAAATGTGTCTTCCAACAAGAATATATTTTAAAATATATTACAGTATACTTCTTGGATGAATAGACTGCAGTATGTTGCAGTATACTGAAATGTACTGCAAAATATGTAAATAATTGCCATTTTTGTATATAGTAACTTTTTTTTACCATATTAAAAAACCTGCTTTACCTAATTTTCAGTTTTATTACTGGGCAGCATACATTCAAGCCATAAAAACTTGGACACAAATAAATTAACATACACAGGCTTGGTCCGCAATAGAAGTAAAATCCTGTAGTACTTCTTTATATTCCCTGCTCTGCTCTTCAATAAATGAAAGTTATCGCAAATATACTAATAACCCAATTGTGCTTTTATCACTCAGAATATGGAACCAAATTAGGAAGCATTTTAAGATGGAAAATCTTTTATCAGTGGCACCTCTGCAAGAGAACCACCTCTTTCAACCTTCGCAAGTATATCCAGTTTTTAATACCTGGAAAAGTTTTGGGATTAAAATGCTCAGAGATCTTTATATAGACAACATATTTACATCTTTTGAACAATTACGTTCAAAATTAACCTCCCAGCTACACATTTCTTTTACTATCTTCAAATTAGAAATTTTGTTAAACAGAAATTGCCCGATTTCCCCCACCTTGCACCCTCCACAATGCTGGAAAAAATACTGCTCAATTTCGAGGAAACAAACACTGTTTCCGCAACATATAAAATCTTATTAGAGTCCCTACCTTTCAAAGATCCAAGAGGACATTGGGAAGAAGATCTCTTAATCAATATATCAGAAAAGGAGTGGAAGGTAGCAAAGCAGAGAATTCACTCGAGTTCTATATGCGCAAAGCATAGAATTATTCAACTAAAAATTATATATCGAGCCCATCTGTCTCGCTTAAAACTGTCCAAAATGTTTCCAGGGCAAGATCCAACCTGTGAGTGCTGCAACCAAGCTCCTGCCTCACTGGGTCACATGTTCTGGGCCTGCACCAAACTAACATCATTTTGGACAAAAATTTTTAAGTGCCTCTCAGACAGCCTTGGGGTCACAATCCCTCCTAACCCACTAACAGCTGTGTTTGGTGTCCTTCCAGATGGACTTGAATTGGAGAAGGACAAACAAACGGTGATTGCATTCACTACACTTTTGGCACGCAGACTTATTTTGTTAAATTGGAAGAATCCTAATTCTCCTCTTATAAGTCAGTGGGAAACCGATGTTTTATATTATTTGAAATTGGAAAAAATCAAATTTTCAGTTAGAGGATCTGTACAACATTTTTTCAAAACATGGCAGGATTTAATCAATATTATTTTAGAATAAGAGAAATAACTATTATTGCATTTAACTCCCTTCTCCATCTCTTATTTACATATATATTTACTTCTCCCTTTCTTTTGTTTAATGTTGCCTTATTAAAAAGCCTAAAGCAATTTTCCTTTAGCTAAGCTCTCCTTCTCAGGGGTGGGGTTTGATTTGTCTTCAATTTTGTTGGGTTATAAATTGATCTGTTTGTATGGAATGATTACAATTAAAATTAATAAAATAAAAATATTTAAAAAAAAACAAACCTGCTTTTCAATATATTTTAAAGTACCAATAATAAAATACTGTAATTCATATATATTAAAACATATTTTTAAATATACTGTAATTATAATATACAATGTATTTTAGAGTATATAATGTAAATATTTCAAAATATTTAAATATATATTTTCTTTTTGTATATATTAACTTTCCACTAATCAAACTAATTCCTTAAGAACAGATACTTTAATATTGTTTCCCTGGTGGTGGATTTATTCATCTCTAGAAACTAATATTAAAGAGATATATATTTAACAAATTGTTGGCATTATAATAATTTAATAATTTTAATAATTTTTTGCATTTATATAGCGCTTTTCTCACTACTCAAAGCGCTCAGCAATTGCAGGTTAAGGGCCTTGCTTAAGGGCCCAACAGAGCAGAGTCCCTGTTGGCATTGACGGGATTCGATCCGGCAACCTTCCGATTGCCAGTGCAGATCTCTAGCCTCAGCTATACATTTTTTCACCATTTTTCTTGAAGTTTCAAAAAATGTCAAGCTTACAATAGAGGTGTTTTAGCAAGGAATACATCACATCCTACATGTACTGACTCTGACAAACTGGATACATCGGGAAGGTTGCATTTATGTTTGTCCAGATAAAATCATCAGCCATAAATGATCATTCAGAAACTTAGAACTGAACTCACAGTATACTGCATATCTTATACACAGTGCATTTACAAATATATTTCTTAAAATAGTCAGTCAGTCTATTAAAGAAAATGTATGTTTGATTTCAAATATAATCTTAAAAGTACATAATTGAACTACATATTTTGTATTATATTGTACAATATGTCTACATATTTTTGGGTATATTGCAGTATGTTTAATTTTCGAGAAGATTGTTTAATTGTTTAAATGAACTAATTAAATCATTACAGCCTTGGCCATGGACTTCTGTTTGTTGGTTTTAGCTCCCCAACTAACAGAACGTGCCAGTTGCACATATTTGGAAGGTGCCAAAAAAACGCAAGAAAACTCACTGAGACCCGGGAAGCTTTATACTCAGTTGAGGGATTTGAACCAAGGGCACTGGATCTGTGAGGCAGCATTGGAAATAATAATCATCAATTAATTTATTCATATATTATCTAGTTCCCAAAAAATGCACAATGATAAGTTTTTTCCTAAAAATTAATTTTTTGAATTTGGTCAAATCACTTCATAAAAGACAAAATATCATCTGCTAATTAAATATTTCAAATCCACAAACTCAAATTAAAAATAATGACCATACATACATTATTGTAATAGTTTAAAGCAGACAGGTTACCTTAGCAGTGGAAATGGTTGACTGTCCTTCTAATGTTCAAAATAAAACACTCATTGTCCATAGCAATTCTTGTATTCCAATATGTCCCTGGTCACAATACTAAACCCCACACGGTCATTTTGTGGTGTGTCCCTCTTTTTATTCTCCCAGCCTTTCAATATTAACTCTTGTCTGACCCCACTTTTTTAAAAGACTCCAGACAGGCATTTGAAGTGCTGTCCTCTGAAGTTGTCTGTTTGCAGCTTCTTACCTGGAGTCCCCCTGCTCTTCTGTGTTTGTCCATCACGTTTTGCAAATCTCAGGTCAGAGTAGGTGACTTCATCTTCTGCTGCTTAGAAAAAGAAAGTAAAGCAGCTCTGTTAATAGTGTACCATCGCCTTTTAGTAAATACAAAATGGTGCGAGAGTGTGCAGTGCGGGTTGATCTGTCTTCTTATCACAGAACCTCCATTCTGCCAAAGAGCAGTGATGGGCTGCTGTAGTAAAAATCTGATGTCAATGTAAGTGTCTTCATAATCAAGGGCTTACAAATGGAATATGAAGGAAATAAAAGGTTACTCTAGGGCAGTTATTTGTCAAAAAAAATTAAAAGGAAACAAAATCAGAAAACAATACAATAAAATAAGTGTGATGCAGACTGAGTAATGACGATGAAATACTGTAAATATCAGTAAGGAGACAACTGAGGACATGCTCACATCATTACATTAAGACAGCACCCATGCATTTGAAGACACTTTCCATGTTAAAGTTCTCCTACCTGGAGGTTCAGGAGCCTTCTTCCTCTTTTTCTTTGCTCCATTAGGTTTTGCAGTCCTGACATCTGAATATATAACATCATTCTGCTGTGACATCTTTCACATATGTGCAGTCAGTTCATCTCTTAAAAATTGGTTGAGGCAAGTCTACTGTACATGAGCTCTGCTCAAGGTCATTGATTTATGTGGGTGGCGTGAAAGAACTTCCTGTTCCTCATTCTCAACATCACCCAGCACAAAAAAAACACGTTTTTAGAATTTTGCAAAAAAGCACATTCTACTGTATGTACAGGATTTTTTATAGTGTGTGGGCAATTTCTTTTATGAAATTACTTCATTCTCTATTATTTCTCTCTCTCAGAATGTGTTCCTCTGTTCTGCTGACTCTTTTCTACAGTTTGTATCAGTGTGTATTGTCAATAAATTTATATTATGTATTAAGATGGCGCCAACTGGTGTGGCTGGCCGTCTGATTGTCTCGCTAGTCTGTGTTTTATCTTTGTATTTTTGTATTAGTTTATCCCAACGACCACTGTCCTATGATCGTGATTCTTTACTTAACATATTTTCTTGCTTGCTTTCCTATCAATTTTCATCTCCTGTTGGGATATTATGTGATCCTCCACCTTTGTTTTATTCATCTGCTGACTTCTTCACCTGGACGCCGGTGTTCACCTATATCAGTGAGCTGAATACCTCTCAGAGACGCAAACGCACCCACCGTCAACGTGGAAATAGAGCCGGCATTGCTGTTAAACAATGCCGACTCAAGTCCCAGAGCTTGGTTTCCCGATGCCTGCGAGTTGCCTACGACCCACCTTCTCCTGCACAGGACTCCATTCCTGGTTCGTGGGTGCTGGACACCGGATTTAATTTCTCCATTTCAAGGCGGCATCACTTTTCCTCGGTGTGCTCTCGGGGAGTAAACTCTGCTCATCTTCACATGCTCACCTGTGCTCATCCCGCAGCAAGCTCTTCTACTTCTATCAAGGCTGCTCTCTTGAACATGAGATCAGTGTCTAATAAAACTTTTATTCTGCAAGACTTTATTACCTCAAATAATCTGGATTTCTTTTTCATCACTGAGACCTGGATTGTAAATGGTGACTCTTCATGTTTTACTGACTTGGTACCATCAGGCTATTCATTTTTAAACTCTCCTCGTCTGACTCGTCGTGGTGGGGTCATTGCCAATGTTTTTAAAAGTATGTTCTTGTATCAGAGCCTTACAAGGGGTCTGTTTAATAGCTTCGAACTGCAACTTTTTGAAGTGTGCAGCTCCCCTTCTTTGTTGTTTGCTGTGGTTTATAGACCTCCTGTAATTAATGATACCTTCATTTCTGAATTCTCTGATCTCCTGGCTGATATCACCCTCTCCCATGACAAAGTACTTATTGTTGGTGATTTTAACATTCACGTTTGTTGTCAATCGAAACCTTTGGTTAATGACTTTTTATCACTATTGGAATCATTTGATTTTATCCAGCATATTAATATGCCAACTCACTCTCTCGGTCACACCCTTAATCTCGTTCTTACACGTGATATTTCAGTTAATAATATTGATTTATGTGATGTTTCTTTTACTGATCACATATGTCCCCCCTACTAATTGTGCTTCATGGTGCTCTTGCTTTTTAAATTTGTCTATTATATCCGATGTGCATATCCAATATGATTGTATCAATGATTTTGTCTTAGAATTTAATTCTTCTTGTAAAACGGTATTAGACTCAATTGCTCCACTCAAGACATGCTGTAATAAAGGAAGACCTGCTCCCTGGCTAAATGAAACTACGCGATCGCTGCGCTGTGCCTGTTGAACTGCGGAACGGCGTTGGAAAAGAGATGGTCTGATTGTTTCTAAACAGATTTTTTGGACTTCTCTATTCAATTTCCAGGTTGCAGTTAAGAAATCTAAACAAGATTTCTTTGCTGATTTAGTTTCCTGTCATTCTAAGAATCCTAGGGTCTTATTGAATTAAATTAATGTGGCCATTCACCCTCATTCTGTGATGGGATTAAATAGCACTGTTCTTTCATGTGAGCAATTTCTTTGATTCTTTGTCAATAAAATTGATAAAATTTGCTGTGGTATTGTTCCAACTGACTATGAACTTCCTACTGTTAATCATGGCATTGTATTCGGATCTTTTGATCTAGTCTCACTTTCACAGTTAAAAAGAACTATTGACACCCTTAAACCAGCTCCCAGTCCTCTTGATAGTGTACCACCACACCTCTTAGTGGAAGCCTTTGCTGTTTTGGGCCCATCTTTACTAGCCATTATTAATGATTCTGTTACTGCAGGGGTTGTGCCCTCATTTTTTAAACATGCTGCAGTGCGTCCTGGTCTAAAAAAGGCAGAATTAGATCCTGGAGTTTTAGCCAATTTTCGGCCCGATTTCCCAATTGCCATTTCTGGCTAAAATATTAGAAAGAATTATTTATAATCAATTGGTTAATCACCTTAACTCCAATAATTTATTTGAGATCTACTGATCTGACTTTAGGCGTTATCATGGTGTTGAGACGGCCCTCCTTAAAGTATTCAATGACCTCTCTATTATTACTGACTCAGGTGGAGCTGCTGTCATTGTCCTCCTAGATATGACTGCTGCCTTTGACACTATTGACCACGAGATATTGCTGTTGCGGCTTGAACATCTTGCTGGGCTTAAAGGGGCTACTCTTAACTGGTTCAGATCATATCTAACTGGTAGACAATTTTAAGTGACTTTAAATTCCTCTTTTTCTTCTACTGCTACTCTTAAATGTGGTGTTCCTCAGGGATTCATTTTGGCTCCTATCTTATCTATATTAATAAAAGGCAAAGCCCTCACTGACTGACTGACTGACTGACTGACTGACTCACTCACTCACTCACTCACTCACTCACTCACTCACTCACTCACTCACTCACTCACTCACTCACTCACTCACTCACTCATCACTAATTCTCCAACTTCCCGTGCAGGTAGAAGCCTGAAATTTGGCAGGCTCATTCCTTACAGCTTACTTACAAAAGATAGGCAGGTTTCATTTTGAAATTCTATGCGTAATGGTCATAACTGGAACCTCTTTTTTGTCCATATACTCTAATGGAGGAGGTGGAGTCACGTATTGCGTCATCACGCCTCCTACGTAATCACGTGAACTGAAAACAAGGAAGAGATTTACAGCACGAGTCAAACGCGGGAACGAAGGTAAATGACGTTAACTGTTGAGTGTCTTTTGTTGAGTGTCTGTGTAAGCATACATATTAACACATGTGCAATTAAGCGTGTGCATTTACGGGGTGATTTCTCAGGCTTAAAAGCTCGCCTTTTATTAAATAGTTAAATGCAAACTGTTTTCATTCTGAAGGGCACAAACCACGTTAGATTTCAGTCGTTAAACGCGCAAAAATGTTGGTACACCAGAGAAATAAGCGCAACATATTATCAGTTGTATTGTATGCTTACAATACATATAGAAATGTGTTAATCGTTAACTAATAGTATGGGATGGTGTTTTTCGCCTTGATTTAAACGATTCCATGTCTTGGTGGGTTTGCGTAGCTTATTGTCAATATCTTTACACCTCTTTTTAAGACTTATTGACTGAAACGGGCTTTCACGAAAAAAGTTAGGGCTTTGCTACAGGATACACCCCCACAAGTTAAGGAAGTAAAAATAAAGGTATATATTTCTGTTTTGTTTAAACCTTTTAAGTTCGTATGCATAGCCCCATTTGGCTGTTTCAGTTTTTTTTTTTTTTTTCTTCAGTAATATTTAATCTCCTTAAAGAAAAACAACATATGCATTTTACTTTTTTTGTATCTCTTTAGTAATATTTTAGTGTAAAAGGATAACCAGTATTAACACATGTGCAATTAAACGTGTGCATTTACAGGGTGATTTCTCAGGCTTAAAAGCTCGCCTTTTATTAAAAAGTTAAATGCAAACTGTTTTCATTCTGAAGGGCACAAACCACGTTGGATTTCAGCCGTTAAACAAGCAAAAATGTCGGTACACCAGATAAATAAGCGCAACATATTATCAGTTGTATTGTATGCTTACAATACATATAGAAATGTGTTAATCGTTAACTAATAGTATGGGATGGTGTTTTTCGACTCGCACCTTGATTTAAACGATTCCATGTCTTGGTGGGTTTGCGTAGCTTATTGTCAATATGTTTACGACTGTTTTTAAGACTTATTGACTGAAACGGGCTTTCACGATAAAAGTTAGGGCTTTGCTACAGGATACACCCTTCACAAGTTAAGGAAGTAAAAATAAAGGTATATATTTCTGTTTTATTTAAACCTTTTAAGTTCGTATGCATAGCCCCATTTGGCTGTTTTAGTTTTTTTTTCTTTCTTCAGTAATATTTAATCTCCTTAAAGAAAAACAACATATGCATTTTACTTTTTTTCTAACTCTTTACTAATATTTTAGTGTAAAAAGATAACCAGTATTTAAACCTTTTATGTTACTTTATAAAGTTATTTTACACAATGTTGAAAAATTAATAAGAAAGCTACATATTTTGGCAGCTGCTGCTTTAGTTTTCAATGAAATGAAAAAAGCTCTCCAAGAGAAAACCTCAATGAAGAAGAAACAGTTTGCACTATCTAAAAAGGAGAAACCCTCATTTATAAAGGTTTGCTGCAGATGACTTAACAGAAAATAAATGAATAGTTCCTATATGTATAATACATATTTATCTATTTGACTTAAGCCTTTATTCCAGCAACTTGCAACATCTGAGGTACAATTTGTTACATTACTTTTGTTTTTTGCAGCACAGGCAGCTGAAGTGACTTCCTCAGGGTCACACAGTGGTGTCAGTACCAGGATTTGAACTGACAAGCTCCAGGTTTGCTGAAATATTACTGAAGAAAGAAAAAAAACGAAAACGGGCACATGGGGCTATGCATACAAATGTCCATCCATCCATTATCCAACCCGCTATATCCTAAATACAGGAGCCAATCCCTGCCAACACAGGGCACAAGGCAGGAAACAAACCCCGGGCAAGGTACCAGCCCACCGCAGGGCGCACACACCCACACACCACGGACAATTTAGGATCGCCAATGCACCTAACCTGCATGTCTTTGGACTGTGGGAGGAAACCGGAG
The DNA here is from genome assembly GCF_900747795.2 of Erpetoichthys calabaricus. Lineage (NCBI taxonomy): Eukaryota > Metazoa > Chordata > Cladistia > Polypteriformes > Polypteridae > Erpetoichthys > Erpetoichthys calabaricus. The sequence continues at coordinate 27,167,244 of NC_041398.2, forward strand.
TACCCGGAGGAAACCCAGACAGACACGGGGAGAACATTCAAACTCCACGCATGGAAGCGAACCCGGATCTCCTAACTGGCACCTTTCACTGCGCCACCATACCGCCCGCATACAAACTTAAAAGGTTTAAATAAAACAGAAATATATACCTTTATTTTTACTTCCTTAACTTGTGGAGTGTGTATCCTGTAGCAAAGCCCTAAGTTTTTTCATGAAAGCCCCTTCCAGTCAATAAGCCTTAAAAACAGGTGTAAAGCTAAACTTGCAGCACTGCTATTCAATTACACTTGCCTAACTCCTCTCCAAAGGGGACATACTGTGGGATCTGGGCATCCGTCAAAGCACCAATCACAGGCCCGATTAGAAAGCGGGAAACTGTGATTTGTCGTCTCCCTCCCATGTAACAATCATAACCCGTGTTACAACGCACTATGTATGTATGTGTATATGTATATATGTGTATGTGTGTATATGTATGTTGATATGTATGTGTATATATATATATATATATATATATATATATATATATATATATATATATATATATGTGGATGTGTATATGTGTATATATATGTATATATATGTGTATGTGGATATGTATATATATATGTATATATGTATATGTATATATATGTTTACATAACCTCTTTAACACACTACTTCTCCGCTGCGAAGCGTGGGTATTTTGCTAGTTCTCTATATACCTTCACCCTATTGGAGCTATTTTTAGGAAATTTAACATTTCTTTCCACTGATATGCTGATGATACACAGGTTTATGTTCCCATCTGCAACTCTGCAATAAATCAACTGCACAACTGTCTTTGTGAACTAAGATCCCGGATGGCTAATAATTTTCTTGATCTGAATCAAAATAAAACAGAGGTGCTTATAGTGGGTCCACCATTTTACATACAGTATCTATCCATTTTCTAAACCCAATTAGGCCAATGTACTATTCCGTACCCATCAGAACTGACCCTGGGTGTATGGAAACAACTGATCGTGGTGGACCTTTATCACGGAACAGACCCACTTACCTGCCCACATTCATTCATATAGGCCAACATTCACACAAGTATATGGGGGTGTGAAACTTCAGCATCCAGAGACAAACCACATGAAGCACCTACAGTTGAGAGACAACAATTTTGACCACTGTGCTGTCTTAGGCACTTTACATAGTTCACAAAAATCTTAGACGGTTATTTTATGTCTTCTGGACTTGTGTGACAATAGAAAACAGCATAGTTTAGAGTTGTAGATATTCATCTTGCAAAATGTAAAGCAATGCAATAAGACATTTCAAAGAAAGAAACTAACACAGTAACGGAGAACATTACCTTCATTCAAAAATACAAATGTTTGTAGTCAAAGGTTCCACTGCTTGATGAAGATGCTAATGATCAATGACACCCTTTGAAGGTTGAACAAAGTGATGCAGTGAAATGTGAATTTCCCATTGGGATTAATAAAGTATCTATCTATCTATCTATCTATCTATCTATCTATCTATCTATCTATCTATCTATCTATCTATCTATCTATCTATCTATCTATCTATCTATCTATCTATCTATCTATCTATCTAGCAACAGCCTTGTAGAGGCAGTAAAACTATTCAAGGACAACCATATTAAAAAGGGGAGGCTGTGGCAGATGTGGCAAAATTGTGCATATCCTACATCAGAAAATCTCTCCCATGTACACAGGTGTTTCCAGATGTGCTGTCCTTGCTCTTCTGCAAAAGCACAAACAAACAGTCAAGGCTGAGGACTGGAAAGGTGGTGGTTGGCCATGGGGACAGTGCAGCAAATTAGAATTATGTCAAGCTTATATCCTGTCAAAGATGATTAGTAATGCTATCAGCTCAGGTTGGGCAGAAACC